>NC_064848.1:47935365-47977865 GCF_024139225.1 Suncus etruscus
GCAGGGAAGAATAGGAGAACTGGAATTGCAGTTAAAACATGAAAAGAAGATCTGAGAGATACAGTACAAAAAAAGCACAGCCTGGCTCTGTGAGGAAATAGTATATCAAGTCATTATTATAAATGAATTATAAGAATGAAGTAAGAAATATTTTTAATTCACTGAATTAACATTTTATATGAGTAAGAATGTTTATGTTTTAGAGCACAGTGTTATCACACCAGGATTATCTCCAAAGTGCTAATATCCTTTCATGACTGTAGGATCTTTTATTTCTATCCACCCTGTTTGCCTCCACCACCTCCCCACACACTCCTTCGTTCTGTCCCCAGAATCTCTTTATTTTATTGGACATTATCTATTCTTGGGCTTTATTTCTTTGTTAAAACCCCATGTAAGTGAAGTTATCTGGTATTTGTCTTTCTCCTTAGATATATTTTACTTAGCATGATCCCCTTCAGTTCCATACATGTGATAGCAAAAAGCAAGACTTCAATGTTTTTAATGCTTTGTGTTTATTAAACCCAGTTTTATTTTTGATCTTGAACGTGTTGATTGTTTATAGGTAGTGACTATTACACGTAGCAGCACAATAAATGTAGATGTGCATATATTTAGTGGTGCCAACTTTAAAGATCTTAATCTTGGGTTTGGAGCCATAGGGCTGCAGTAGGGCGTTTGCCTTGCACATACTGTCCTAGAAGGACCGCAGTTTGATCCCCCAGCATCCCATATGATCCCCCAAGCCAGGAGCTATTTCTGAGTAACCCTAGCATTACCAGATGTGCCCCCCAAAAACAAACAAACACAAAAAAAGATCTTAATCTTGGGGATTTTTAACTATGAGCCTGGAGGAAAAGACAGAGGATCTGAGAAGTATATACCCTTCCCAGATAGAAGGAGAACTTTTGTCACAAAATTTTAGTATTTTTATTGTTTCTAGGGTACTATAAAAATGACTTATTTTTCCCCTTAAATGATTATTTTACATGCTTGTGAATAAAAAATTCTGTTTTCTACTCAATTTATTGTCTTCCTAAGTCACATATAGTGAAGGATACTTTCCACTTACCTTTTCTCCATTCTGAGACATCTCTATTGGGAACAACTTTACCATGTCAGAGCTTTAAATTTATTTTGACAGACACCCCCTAATGAATTCCCAAATATTTCCTATAAGTGTATAAATGATGGCACATTAAAAGCAATTTAAAGTGTTACATGGGTTAGGTTTAAATACCTTGTCAGATTAATGTTACAGCAGCCAATCTCAGTAAAAGGCTTATAATTTGAATAGCTTTGCCTGAAGCCACAGGTTTTTTTTTTTAAAGAATTTTTTTTACAGTTGCTTTATTAGATGTGAGCATGCAAAAGTATGACATTTTTATACATACAAATATACACGAATTCATAGTTTGTGAGAATATTAGAGCATGAATACAAGATTATCTGAGATCAAATCTAGGAATTGACACCTATAAGTCATCTGCTCTACAAATTGAACCACATCCCTAGCCTCTTCCTCCTCTTTTTTTCTGTCGTCTTTTTTCTTCTCTTCTTTTTCTTCTTCCTCTTCCACCCCATCTTCTTCCCCTTCTTCCTTCTCCTCCACCTCTGCTCCTCCTCTTCTCTTCTTTCTCTTCTTCATCCTCCTCCTTTTCCTCCTCTTCCTCTTCTTCATCTCTCCTCTTCCTTCTCCTCCTCATCCTCTTCTCATTCTTCCTCCTCCTCTTCCTCCTCTTTTCCTGTTCCTCTTCTCACTCTTCCTCCAATTTCTCTTATAATTATTCTCTTCCGGGGTCTCTGGGACTCTGTTGCATTTATCAAAGACTTCTATTTTCATCTGTTCACATTCTTTGAGTATTTTATCCATTGTCTGATCATTTGCTTTAAGGTTCTTTTTCAATCTCTTCTCATGTAAAGAGTTGTTTTGCATCTCATCCTCTGGCTCACTGACCCCATCCTCAGACGATGTTACTCTTTGGGGGGAAGCTTTCTATTGAGGTTTTCATTTTCTCCCAAGTTTTTCAGTCCTCATATTTCAGTTTGGAGTTTTTTAAGTTCTATCTTTGTGGTCTGTTCTGCTCAATTTATGCTTTCTTTGAGTTCTCTGAGCATCCTCCATATTTCTACTCTAAACTCCTTATCTGAGAGGCTAATTATGTGGTTGATACTTTTTGGGTCATCAGAGCTGCCATCTTCATTCACTATACATGCTGTTACCCTTCATTGCTTTCCCATTTACACCCTTGTAGTGTGGTTTTTACTACATGTTGTGGTAGGCTTCATGGGCTAAGAGATGAGCTCAACTGCAGAGTGGAGCAGAGCAGTCGCACTCCTCTGGCTCCACCATATTGGGTGGGGTCAGCTTACCTGGTTTGGGCCCTGGAGATTATGTTTGATGGCCCACAGGTTTGTTTTTATTTTTATCAAAACTCTTCAAAGTTGTTTTGAGTTGGATTTTTTTTAAAAAATGATATTTGACATATAAATTTGTCATCTTTTACACATAATTTTCATCTTTTGAAAAAAAATTGTATAGTATATTTTCTATCCTTTTTATTATTTTGTTGTTGTTGTTTCTTTATTTGTTTTGGGTCACACCTAGCTTCGCTCAGGGTTTATTCCTGGCTCTTCACTCAGAAATCACTCCTGCCAGGCTCGGGGGGGGGGGGGGCATATGGATGCCAGAAATTAAATCCAGGTCCATCCTGTGTTGGCTGTGTGCAAGGCAAACACCCTACCACTATGCTATCACATCCAGCCCCCTTCTTTAAATTACAAAGTAGGGGACTCAGATTGTACTTTAAATAGCACACGTGCCTTGCACACAGTCAACTAGAATTCAATACCCATAACCCCTGGAGTCACCTGACCACCAATAGAAGGGATTCCTTAGCACAGAGTAAGAAGACTTGATGTCAGGTGTGGCCAGAAACAAAAAATTAATTCACTAAAATACAAAGAATGAGATAAAGACAGAGTCAAAATTTTTTACTTGAGGGCTAGAGATAGTACAGTAGGTAGGGCACTTGCTTTATATGCAACTGACCCAGGTTTGACCCTAGACATCAATTATCATTCTGCATGCATTGCCAGGAATGATACACAGTACAGTACCAAGAGGAACACTTGAGCATCACTGAGTATGTTCCAAAAACAAGGCAAACAAACAAATAAAAGAAAGAAATATTTTTACTTTAGTTAAAAATTGGATGTTCTCTTACTATAATGGGGGAAACAATTCTATGTAGGATGACTTGAGACTTACCAAACCTGAGATACTTAATTAGAATTCCAATAGAGATATCAAATAGGTATTAACTAGATATGTCTGGAGTTTAGGGATCAGGTCTATGTTATAAATAAATATTTGGGGGGCCAGAGAGATAGCATGGAGGTAAGATGTTTGCCTTGCATGCAGAAGGACAGTGGTTCGAATTCCGGCATCCCATATAGTCCCCCAAGTCTACCAGGAGCGATTTCTGAGCATAGAGCCAGGAGTAACCCCTGAGCACTGCCAGGTGTGACCCAAAATAAATAAATAAATAAATAAATAAATATTTGGATGTCATCAGTTTTTGGGAGGGGCATTGGTTTTGGTTTGGGGCCACATCTCACATCTCATATATATATCTTCTAGCTCCACACTCAGGGAACCATTTAGTGGTAGGAATAAAACCTGGGATTCTGGCACACAAAGCATCTCCTCACCTAAGTATCTGCATATTGACTTCACTTAAATTCTTAATGCTAGATGAGATCACCTAAGAAGCAAATAGAGAATAAAAGTCAAGGGGCCGGGTAGGTGGCGCTGGAGGTAAGGTGTCTGCCTTGCAAGCGCTAGCCAAGGAAGGACCGCGGTTCAATCCCCCGGCGTCCCATATGGTCCCCCCAAGCCAGGGGCGATTTCTGAGCACATAGCCAGGAGTAACCCCTGAGCGTCAAACGGGTGTGGCCCAAAAACCAAAAAAAAAAAAAAAAGAATAAAAGTCAAATGACTGAGCTTTGAAACATTTGAACATGTAGAAGTAAAGGAGATGAAGAGGGAACCTATGAAGGAGAAAGGAAACTAGTGATGTAACATATGAAGATTAGAAAAATAGAATAAAATCTTAAAAGCTAAGGGAAGGAAATATTTCTATAAAAGAAAATTTAGGTCAAAGATTTTTGGGAAGCTGATCAAGATGGACTAAGAATTATTTTTAGATTTAGCCCCTTGAAATACATCGGTGACCCTTTCAGGAGCTATTTTAGTAGCTTTGTACATATAAAAGTTAGATTATAGAATTATCTAGAGAGTTATCCTAGTTATACCCTATCTGGACTGACGAAGTCTATACTACTGATTTAAATGAGTTCTCATGTTTGAGAAGAACTGAAATGAGGCAAGAGCCCAAGTATTTTTTTTTCCTCTTTTAATAGTAGGTAGAAAAGCATGAGATATAAATAGAAAAAGAAAAGTTAGTTAGAACTGGGAGATGGTTAGAGAAAGAATCTTATTCACAAATTGAAGAGTTGACCCCACATAGAACTACAGGCAAATTATCATTCATAAATAAATATTCAATACCGATCAATAATTGAATGCACTATTACATTATTTAGATAGACTAAGATCAGACAGTATTTTTAAATCAATCATTTGCCAAATAGTTATATAAATTTTAATATTAGGTTTATAAATTTTATCAATTTGTAGCTCAAATAATAGGCTAATCTGGGGCCGGAGCAATAGAACAGAGGTAGGGCATTTGCCTTGCATGCGACTGACCCAGGACAGATCTAGGTTTGATCCCACGGCATCCCATATGGTCCCCAAGCCAGGAGCGATTTCTGAGAGTAACCCCTGAGCATCACTGGGTGTGGCCCAAAAATTAAAAAAAAAAAAAGAGGCTAATTCTCAGAGAATACTGAATGGTTAAAACTATTATATTTCAGGTGCAAATATTTATGGTTATTAATATAAGCTTATATTTTCAGATTTTTATACTCTAAAATTTTATATTCTCTAGCTCAAGATAAATATGTCTGATATCCTTTGAAATGTAAAATTGATCATTTGATTATTTTATTGATTAATATTTTTAAACTGTACTTTTTAAGCTTTTGCATATTTTTTTAAATTCACAAAAAGATTTTATTTTGACTTTAGTATAACTATAACTAGTGTTTTAAATTTCATTTTATGTCTGTCTGTCATCTATCTACCTATCTTCCTATCTATTTTTTTCCCTACAACTGCAAATATCTTGTTATTATGTTGGTGACCTCTTGTACAGAAAAAACAAGATTGTCTGAATTTAGGCAAATAAATATACCATAAACCAGATGATTTAAACTAGTGGTTTTCAGCAACAGGTCTTCAGAATGATACAGATTTATAGGTATAAAAGTCTGAAAGTCTCTAACTTGAATAAAAAAATTTTTATGGCTTGTGTTATAGTACAGTGGGCCAGGAATTTACCTTGAATGCAGCTGACTTGGGCTCAATCCCTAGTATCCCAATTGGTCCCTAAGCACTGCTATGAGTAATACCTGAATTCCGAGTCAATAGTAACCCCTGAACACTGCCATGTATGGTCCCAAAACAAAAACAAACAAAAAAATTCACATGGTTCTGTAGGCCTAAAGGCCAGGTAATTACATTAACCTGTTGGGGCCAGAGTGCCTTGCACGTGGCAGACCCTGGATGGACCTAGGTTTGATCCCCAGCATTCCATATGATCCCTGAGTCTGCCAGGAGCCCTGAATGTAGAGCCAGAAGTAACCCTTGAGTACTGATAGGTGTGGTCCCAAAACAAAATGCTGTCAGAAGATTTGTTGCTGATGAGGACCTGCTTCCTGGGTACAGATGACATCTTTATATGGCAGAGGACAGGAAAAATAAAATCAAGCTCTTTGGTATTTTTTCTTAAAAGAACATTAATACCAATTATAATGCTAACCTTTGAATTTCAGAAGACCCACACCTCCAAATACCATACTTAAAATATTTTGTTGGTTTTTTTTGGTTTGGGGGCAGCACTTAGGGTTACTCCCTGGATTCGTGCTCAGAAATAGCTCCTGGCAGGCTCAGGGGGCCATATGGGATTGAACCCAGGTCTGTCTTGAGTTGGCCACATGCAAGATGAAATGCCCTACTGCTGTGCTCTATCACTCTGTTCCAAATACCATACCGTACTTTAAATTGTTCAACAGAATAGTTTTTGGAGGGACCCAAAAAGTGAGTTTATAATGGAGAAGTATGTAAATCATATATTATATATTCACTCATTTTTAAGAGATGGTATCCTCTCACACTGCCAAGACATCACTCAGTGCAAGGTGTGATTTGCACCAACCTTTTTCTTCACCTCTGCTAAGTTACTGAAACAATGAACAATGAGCTTTCTTAGAAGAAAGAACCATAATTACAACTTTCACTCACACTAAAAGTCCTCATATTTAAGCTCTAGAGTCATGGACCAGAGCAATATTACAAGAGGTAGGGCATTGGCCTTACATTCAGCCAACTAAGGTTTGATCCTGACCACCATATATGGTCCCCAAGAACTACCAGGAGTACAGAGTGACTTCGAAGTGCAGAAACAGGAATAAGTCCTGGACACATCTGGATGTGACAAATAAAAAAAGATTATTGCCAAGAGGTTCCCAATAACCAATGACTACATTAAAATACTGATTTCCTGGTCTAACCCATACTTGCAAACTTATTTTCCATCTTTATTGCAGGGTCCGGGACATGTTAACTGATGAGATCACAAAGGCAGCTGCAAAGTAAGATCTATTGATTGTTTCCAAAAATTTTCTACATAATCTTTTTTCTCACAGGAACAAACATTCCTTCATTTAACAAAAAGTTCTACATAATTTTAAGGATTTTAAAGGGCATTTCAATTTTTTTACATCAACTATTAGTGCTCCTACTATTAAAATGTGTTTTTTTGTGTGTGTGAAAATACAGAGGACCCAGCACAAACATATACCAACTACCTGAAAAGTCCCAGAAATTGTGCCTTTGTTTGTACCCTGATAAATGTTCTGTGCTTTGGCTCAGAGCCAAAGACTTGTATTTTAAAGTCTTATAATTTATTTCCCTTGAGAGGGTAGGGAAGGTAGTGGGGGGACTACTTGCTATTATGAATTATTTGAGTTTTCTAAGTAGATTATTAAATATTGCCTGTAAATCAACAAATATTTAGAAATAGTACTTTTCTTTCATTCCCTTTGTGTTATTGAATTTGAACTTTCTACTAAGTGATGCAAGTCCAGTAAAACAGCAGTTTTAAGTGATATTGTTAAAGTTTAACAAATATTAACAAAAAGGTAGTAGTAGTAATACAACCTCAAGAGTTTGTAATTTTCTTAGCTTTCATTAAGAAAACTATACACTGGGCCCGGAGAGATAGCACAGCGGCATTTGCCTTGCAAGCAGCTGATCCAGGACCAAAGGTAGTTGGTTCGAATCCCGGTGTCCCATATTGTCCCCTGTGCTTGCCAGGAGCTATTTCTGAGCAGACAGCCAGGAGTAACTCCTGAGCACTGCCAGGTGTGGCCCAAAAAAAAAAAAAGAAAACTATACACTTATAAATTTGCGTGAACAATCAATCTCTTTAAGTTACTTTGCTAATATGCAGGCTGTTCTGAGGAAAAGAAGTAAAGGGAAAGGGAGGGAGGGAGAGAGGGAAGGAGGGAAGGAGAGAGGGAGGAGGGATGGAGGGAGGAGAGGAAGGAAGGAAGGATTCAAAGATATTTGAATGCTAAAAAAATCACCCACTTTATAAGAAAATATACATTATTTCCTCCCTACTACCTTGCATTTTTCATTCTAAATTTTTATTTTAGCAAGACATTCATCATCAGATTTTTTTTTTTTTGGTTTTTGGGCCACACCCGGTAACGCTCAGGGGTTACTCCTGGCTATGCGCTCAGAAGTTGCTCCTGGCTTGGGGGACCATATGGGACACCGGGGGATCAAACCGCGGTCCGTCCAAGGCTAGCGCAAGCAAGGCAGGCGCACCTTACCTTTAGCGCCACCGCCCGGCCCCCATCATCAGATTTTTATAGCAACCCTTTGTGACTAACACATGAAGGAAATATGTTCATGATCTCAACAGTATGGTGGAAAATAGTCCTCAGGTTCTGGTAATATTACCTTTTTATTAAAAATCCTAAAGTCTGGGCCAGAGCAATAGCACAACGTGTAAGGCATTTGCCTTGCACAATGCCAACCCAGGTTTTATCCCTGGCATCCCATTTTGTCCTCCAAACCTGTCAGGAACATTTTCTGACTGCATAGTCAGGAGTGACCCAATTAGTGCTACCAGGTATGGCACAAAATGAAAGAAACCAACCAACCAAACAAACAAACAAAAAAACGCAACCACCTAAAGTCTTTTTATAGACCTTATCCTATAAAAGCAATCCTAATAATACTAGGAATGACAGCAAGTGAATGGGAGATATTTAAGATCCAGAAGAGTCTTGGGAGAATAATGATAGAGCAGGAGGAAAAAAAATTTCTTTACAGTTTTCTTTTTGCTTGTTCTTCCTGGCTCCCTTCAACCATATGAGAACTTTAACACCACCTCCTGCTAGTTTAACCTTCTGCTCCTTGGACCATAGCTGCCACAGGCTCCTTTTGTACTGTATAATGTTTGTTTTGTTCAGAACCATAAGTTCAGTGTAACAAGTAAAATAGAAGTCATAGTCTGGCTCATTTGAAAAGCTTCAAGGATTGTGCTAAGGAAGAGTAGGGTTGCAGATAGAACCTGATATTGATTTAAGTTTTATTTTTATTGTTTCTAATGAAATAGGTTTAAGCCTAACTATAAAAATCCCCAAAGGGTTGGGTCACTTTACTGATATGTAATATAATGCTTTGTCCCCAAGAAAGCATCATTATAGCTCATCCTTCCTTGTGCTTTTTTAATTAGGTTAATGGCACCAGTTTGTTTCAAAGGACAATTTAATTAAAATGTCACTGGTGTTGCCTAGATAAATACTGCACTGATGCTGACATGTTATTATGCAAATTAGCTACTACTGCTTAACTGGTAGGGGATAGTTATTTGATCAACACGATGATGAGTTTTGCTGAACCAGTTATAGATTTTCACCTGGCCAGCTTTACCCTTATTTTAAAAAAGAAATATATATATTCACACACATATGAAGTGTCTTTTCTCTAAACTCTAGGATTGCTCTAGGATTATAAGGAAACAAAGGATGATCAAGAGCTGGTCACAATACCTTTGTGAAATTTATAGCTCAACCTAGGCATTTATTATGTGAAAGGTAGACTAGTTTTTTCTGTTCAAAGACTAATGTCTAAATATGGATTTAGTCTGCAACCAAAGATCTAATTACTACTGGCTCTAAGTACATGTTCCTCCATTTTTTTCAAGAATAATGCATGCTCAGGAATGCTATGACCAGTGGAATATTTACAAAAGCAACAACAATAATAATTATTATGGATAATTACTTTAAACTGAGACTAAATTCTCTTTATACAGTTCAGACTAAAAAGATACTTCATATGTCATCCTTGTCTCATACCGTTGTTTTAAAATATTCAACCCCTGATTTCTGGTGACCATCTACATTTTTCCTTAAGGTTATTAAACACTAGGGGTGAAATTTTGAAATTCCTGAATTAATGAGAATTTAAAATTATGTTTTCAATCTAAACTTATGGATTCATAACCATTTCTTTTTTTTTAGTGTTTTGTTATGAGTAGTTGCATGATTTTTTAGTAATTCTCACTATAAAACTTAAGCAAAACCTAAGTTGAAATTATCTATTTTGATCTCATCTTTCCTTTCCTTTTATTTTCTAAGCCCTGCCCAATCTCAATATGAATGTTTATTGTTTCATTAACTTAGGGAAGACTTCATAGAGGAATAGCTTAGGAAGGGTGAACAAAATGGCCAAGTGTCATGTCTTACTGAGCTCATTCACCCTAAGGTAGAGAGAAAGGGGAAGTATAAAGAAAATAACTTATGGAGGAGTTTGATAATGATAAGTCCTAGGTTATGTTCTTGCTGAAGAAAAGAAAAAATGCAAGACTCCTTAATATTACTAATTTTTAAATGCCTACTGACATTCTCAGTGGTGACTAGGCCTTGGACTGGAGAGCTTGCATGGAGAGCAGCATGAGAGGTTTTTTTAATTTAGTAATTACTCAACTGTTATTCATGCAGTAATGGAATAAGTAGGAGCAGGTTTTGGGATTCACACTTTTAGTCCCGTTTAGCTCTTAAATCTAGGTTTTGTTTGGTTTAATTTGTTTTTGTTTTAGGGCCACACCTGGTTGTGCATAGATCTTACTCTTGGCTTTGTGCTCAGGGATCACTCCTTGAGGGACTTGGGGAGGATCATACATGGTGCCAGGGATCAAACCCAGGTCTGCCACATGCATGGCAATCATCTTACTTGCTGTACTATATCCCCTCAAGTCCAGATGTTTTGGAAAACATCTTTTTTTTTAAATATCTATAATTCATTTATAGATTGTGGGTCTCATGGCTTGACATGTTGATCATAATATGTGTTTCCAGGTAAGTGGTAGCAAAATTATTCAAAAGAGAAAAAGAAAGGACACAAAACAGAAGGAAGAAGAAAAATAAAAGTACAGTAACAGGACTGGAGTTATAGCACAGCAGTAGGGCATTTGCCTTACACACAGCCAACCCAGTACCTACCCGGGTTCAATCCCTGGCATCCCATATGGTACACCAAGCCTGCCAGGAGATATTTCTGAGTGTAGAGCAGAGCCCCTACACTTAGTAACTCTTGAGTGTAGCTCCCACCCCCCAAGTACAACAACAAGAAAATTTGTAGAAACTACTGTATCTCATAATGAGGTCATTAAGTCATTGTTAGAAGGTTTAATAAGCTCTTATTGCTTATTGATCATTCTGTTACTTATTTTGTTTATGAACATTAGTTGGCTTTAGATACACTTTGGCATCTAGATGGTTTTATTCGTAAGGGGATGACAGTATTAAACAAAACTGGAGTTGTCCAGGCACTATTTTGGGTATTTTTGTGGGGTTTTTTTGTGGGATACTTTTGTGGGTTTTTGTGGGGCTTAGTTTTGGCTGCCATGACTTCCATAAGTATGAGAAGGTGGCGGGGTGGGGGGGAGATTGTCCACTCTTATTCCAATAAAAGCACTGGTGATGTCATTCCAAATAACACAGTACTTGGGGTTTTGATCACTTCATGTGTTACAGAGAGCCATAGAGGACCATTGGCAAAGCAGCAATTATGAGTGATGGGTGCAACAGACCTGGCTTCAGCACAGCAGCAACTTGGCCTGCCCTCTCTTCCCAAGCCGCAGGGCTGGTGTGCTGTAACTTTTCATGGCTTGGTTTACATGTCTTTCAAAAACAGAATGGGTCTGTAGAGCTGGTCAAATGTAGACATGGCGACTATGTTTGTCTGAAAACATTTTTTTATCTCAATGCATTAACCAATGGTTAACTGGACATTGCACTACTTGATGGTTTGGACACTCTCTTGAGTGAGTTCTATTATGCCAGAATTGAATAGCTCATCATTGTCCAAATTGGCATTTTATTCTATAGGATAACCTTTTAAATTATGAAGTGGTAATAAATGTGCATTAATAAGAGGTGACTTTATTATTGTGAAAAGAGTTTAGTTCATGTAAAATTCGGGAGTCAAATTTATGATTCTGTTTATAATTCTAGAAAACTACCAGGTGGATAATATAAATGGTTAATTCATTCCAGCCTGAAAAAAAAAGCATCTCTCTTTCTTCTCTCTCTCTCCTCTAAATTATATTATAAACTGACACTAAGTTTACTGGCTCTGGCATTATAAGGGAAAAGGAGAGGATAATTACTGAGGAGAGTTCCCAGTGTGTCAAGTTGCAAGCCAAGTATGCCAGCTAAAGAACACTAGAAGCTACATTGCCAGTCACCCTATTTCACATTCCTCTGTGGCTCTCTTTTTTATTTAATTTCTTTCTTTATTTAAGCACCATGATTACATACGTGATTGTAGTTGGGTTTCAGTCATTAAAAGAACACTGCCCTTCACCAGCTCTCTGAAGAGACTCGAACCTGGCCAAAACACCAGGTATGCTGGTATCCATGACCTTTTTTGGAGTGAGTGCAAGCACTCCCCCTACCTTCTCGTACTTCTGGAAGTCATAGCAGCCAAAATCAAGTCCCCCACAAAAGGCACAGAAACAACAATAGTGCTTGGAATTCCTGGACAACTCCATTTTGGTTTAATATTGTCATTCCCATAGGAGCACAACAGTCTTGATGTCAGTGAATCTGAAACCACCTAATGTTCAAAAGCAAATGAAGTAACAGAATGGTCAACTAATAACAAGAGTTTATTAAACTTCTGACAGTGAATTAATGACATTAGAGATACTGTAATTTTCAAAGACTTGCTTGTTGCTGTACTCATTTTCTTTCTTTTTTTTTCCTTTTCTCTTTAAATAATTTCTTATTTACCTGGAAACAAATGTTTTATTATCATCTATGTCAACTACTTGTTACATGCTCTGTAAATAAAGTAAATTATATTAAAAATAAATAAATAAAGAATACTAGAAGCTCTTCCACATCTCATGCCTTAGAAAAGCTAAAGGCCATTATTTTTTCTGGAGTTATTCATAAATTCTTCCTTGGTTGTTTTTTTAAGAATAAATGAGAAATTTTAAATTGGTCAAAGATGACACAGAAGATAGGAAATATATTGTCAGGTTGTGAGATCACAATTTAAGGCACAAAGATATCAGGTGAGCTTTGAATTTTCAAGGTACCTAACATGCACAATGACCAAGCTATTTATAAGAGTTAAAAAACAATCCTAGAGTCAAAAAAAGGAAAGAAGCTTTTGGCATCGGGAAATAAACAGACCTGCATTTATGAGGTTCTGTTAAGGAATGAAATGCTTTTTGACCTCATCTGCCCTCTTTATAATAGCGCCTTCTCTTCTCCTGGTTAATGCCCCCAAATCCTCTCTTGGATTTTTTTTTTCTTTTTAAACAGGGAGAGTCCAGTGGTCAAAGGCAATGCTTTGTTAGCCTTAAGCAGCCTTGCTGTGGTTGTCTCCAAACACGAAGCCAGCCTCTCAGACTCTGAGGGGGTCCTGGAGGTGAGTAAAGGGTGATGTGAATCAAAGCCCAAAGTTGAGCTTTGGTTGTGTAATATTTGGAAAGTGAGAAGTAAGTCTCTCTGTCTGGCTTGTAGGTGGGCTGGCTCTGAATTTAGAAGGTTAGAGGGTTTGACTGCAGCGCCAAGTTGTGCTCCTTGATGGGTCTTTGTGCTGTGTGCCTTAATGTCTTCCTGACTTTCCTTTGATGCTTTTCTGTTTTGCTTTCTCCATCACAGTTAAGTGGTCATTTCCATTTGAAGGTACCAATTTTATGCAACAGGGGTTGTCTTTTTGTGATTACATTAGTGATAACTAATCTGAAGAGGTTAACCAGGCTTACTAAAAGTGAACAATGCTGTCAAAAAATGATAAATAAGCAGTGTTTACTGGCTGAAAAAAAATTGTACTCTGCATTTTAATTGTAGATGTCAATGACAAAGTGCCTATTCATTTTTGCAAGGCATTTATTTCTTAATTAAACATGTGGTGAGCTGGCCAATGTTCATTTCCAATGTATTTTTTCAGATAATTCATATCTGTCAAAATAAAAGGCATGGATTTACTCTTCTCTTAAGCCCCATTATTTGATTGCTATTATCTGGAGGTAATATTGCAGGGTGGGAAAAAATAACACTTTAGAGGAGAATTATATTTAAATCTTTATTGTTTGTTTATTTTTGTTTCTTTGGACAGATCTGGCAGTGCTCAGGAGCTACTTCTAGCTTTTTTTTTTTTCCTTTTGGAGTAAACTCCAGCAGTATTTAAGGGACCATATGTGGTTACAGGGATAGAACTAAGGCCTCCTACATTCAATGTATGTTCTCCAGCCCTCTGAATACTCTCACTACTAAGGGTAATCATTAAGATTAATCATTAAGATTAACCTTAAGTAGTAATCTTAATGATTACCCTTACATAGTTGTTTGGCCTTATTTTAGTAATCTTAGTAATAGTTTGTTCTTTTCATCTCTGAAATGGGTATAGGGATATTTACCATACAGGATTATAGTGAGGATTAAGTTACTTAAAAAATGTAAAGCACAATGACTTGTCTGTAGTAAGTTCTCAGCAGTAGTAACCATTGTGTTCAACATCAGTCCATATTTTCATTACTTCTTGATGCATTATCTAGATTTCACTCTGTTTTATGTTTGTTTGCTTTTTTGCTGGTTTGTTTATTGATATAGCCTACCTCCGTCTCCACAGACCCTCTTATGAACCATCTGTACTTTGTATTTATGGTTGACTGTTTTTGTTGCAAGTAAAGAAGCTGGCTCATTTAAATGAAAAATAATCTAAAGAATGTTGTTCAATCTTCAGTACCCCATAAGCTTCCCTGAACCTTGCTAGGAAAAATCTTTGAGCATGGAGTCAGGAGTAAGCTGGGTGAATTTCCCTGCCTCCAAAAAAGGTTTGCTGAATAGGTGGGACAGGTGATAGTACAGTAGGTAGGCCTTGTAGGCAATCAAACTAGGATTGATTCCCAACAACCTATATGATCCCCCAAGCCTGTTAGAAGTGATCTCTAAGAAAAGAAACAGTAGTAAGTCCTAAGCACTCCTGGGTGTAACCCTTCAACCCTAGCAAAGAATGTAGTGTCTAGAAGCCCATAGAATTGAATGTAAAGTTTGAAAACTGGGTTTGAACAGGAGCCAAGATAACTTGAGGGGATAAATACAAGTGAAAATGAGCCATCCAGCAGAGCACTACAACTAAGTTAGATCAGCACTGTATATTTACTAAAGTCACTCATTTAAGGTTCAGAGTTCTGGGATTGAATAGTACAGCAAGTAAGGCACTTGCCTTGCATGCAGCCAACATTGCATATCGTCTTCTGAGTAGTACTAGGAATGACCACTGAGCACAGAATCAGGAATAGCCCCTGAGCCCTGGCTAATGTGACCAGTCACCTTGTCCCCCACTCCTGCAAAAATTCAGAGTTCTATTGGTCTTAGGCCAACAGTAGTAGGGTAATTGGATTGAGAATTGAGTGCAACTTTAAAGAGGAGAGGAGGAAATTACCCAAAGAGTGATATTACTAGTAAACAAGAGGACAGATGTTGTGTACCAAACACTACAAATATATATTGCATGTACGAAAGAGAAAGAGGCCAAGAAAAAATTGTATGAGGGATTAAAATATAGCTGAGGACCAGAGAGATAGTACAGTAGATAGGTCACTTGTGATTGTTCACTCAGATTTGATCTCTAGCACCAAACACTGCCGTGAGTGTTCCTGAGCACAGAACTAGAAGTCCTGAGGACTGCTGAGTGTGGCTCAACATATATACATATATATATATATATATTATATATATATATATATATATATATATATATAATATATATATATAATTCAGACACATATGTATGTATGTGCAGTTGGTAACCCTATGAAATTTTAACTGTAAGTCCAGAGTGTCAGTTTAACTCTTATTAAGGAAAAAGACGAACATTTTTGTTTTTAAGAAAGGAAACATTTCATATCATTTTAAGAGCTCTATGTTATTTTAGCAGAGGAAAACAGTAAGTAGATCTTTCACCCAAAAAGTTAACATGACTTTCTAGGTTCCCTTTATTTTGGTGTTTATGTCAAATTACCAACTATATGGGCAATTGCAGGTAATTTTTATTAATAATAATTGGAAGTCTAGTTATAAGTTTGAGTTCTGGGGCTAGAGTGATTGTATTGCAGGTAGGACATTTGCCTTGCATGCAGTCAACCAGGTTTAATCCTCAGCATCCCATATGGTGCCCCAAGTCTGCCAGGAGCAATCCCTGAGCTCAGAGACAGGAGTATTTCCTGATGTGGCCCCAAACTGGATGTAGCCACTGGATGTGGTTACAAAACAAACAAAACAAACAAAAACCAAATTTCTTCTTTATCCTCTCATCTTTTTTATTTTCCCTTGTAACCTGGTATATATAAAATATTGATCTCTAGCACCATATACATATGTGTATATATGTATTTATATATATGTCTACATATGTACACACAGCCCAATGATAGGGTTACATTTTTAATGGCCTAGACTTTGACAGTAAGTGCAAACTCAGGACATGATTATTTGATTAAAAGTTGGGAGTGCCCCTTTCCCCAGGGACCCCGGCGGGCCGGCTGGAGGAGTGAGTGAGGGAATTTCTGTCTCTTTGCGCCGGTGTCTGGGTCGGACCCTTTCCCCAGGGACCCCGGCGGGCCGGCTGGAGGAGTGAGTGAGGGAATTTCTGTCTCTTTGCGCCGGTGTTTGGGTCGGACCCTTTGGCGGGCCGGCTGGAGGAGTGAGTGAGGGAATTTCTGTCTCTTTGCGCGCGGCATTTGGGACGGACCCTTCCCCAAGGAACCCCTGCGTGCCAGCCGGAGAGGGTTGAGTGACTCCCTTCCCCCAGGTGGGTGACTAGAAAGTCAAGTTGAGCGACCCGAACAGACGGGAGAGATAGGGCCAGCCATCTGGACTCGCAGGGGAACTAGAGCAGTCCACCTCCCTGGACCCTGGAGTGGACCAGGGACTCCCCAAGGGTGAGGACAGAGCCTGAAGGGTTGGACTGAGGGAACCCTTCAAGGGAGGCGTGGAGGGGGCGGAGCTCCATTGACTCCCAGAGAAAGGAGGGGGACTGAGAGCTAGGCTCAACAGCGCCAGTAACCATTGTGGCCAGGAGTGGAACTGCACCGCTGACAGAAATAAGGAGCAGAAAGGGACAAGACCCACAGCAGGAAGGCTGCACTCTAGGTAGCAAAGGGGAGGAGAAAGGGCTAGGCCCAACAAACTCACCCAACAGGCCCCTCTAGAAACACCTTCAGGAAGGGGACCAAAGCAGGCCAAAATTAGAAGCCAAAGCACTCCAAAATACACCATTAAATACAAAGAACAATGCGTAAAGCAAGGAAATCGCTAATAACTGGAGACACCATGACAAACCCTATCAAATTTCCAAGTCTACCAAAGCGCACAGATCCACGGGAAGAAGACCTAAAAGCAGTCATGAGGAAGGAAATGCAAGAATTACTAAAAGAATTAAAAGAAACCCTAACAACCGAATATAAAAAATCCATGGACGAACGAATCAGCCAAATTAAAGAAGAAATGTCGAAGAACATGAGAGAATCCATACAAAAAGAAGTGAAGGAATTAAAAGACAAGGTAACAAGCCTTACGAGCAGAAACACAGAGTTGGAGAAGCACATAGAAGAACTCGAAGGAAAACTGCAATCAAAAAATGATCAAGAAACCAACAAAGAAATAAAAGGCAAAGCACTGGAAGGAAAAATCCAATATCTAATCAACAAGGACAAAAGAAACAATCTAAGAATTGTGGGTATACCAGAAGGGGAGGAAATAGGGAAGGGGGTAGAACAGGTAGTCGGGGAGATAATAACAGAGAACTTTCCCACCCTCTGGAAAGACAATTCAGGACAAATCCAAGAAGTCAAGAGAGTCCCTAATAAAGTAGACCCCAATAAACCCACACCAAGACACATAATAATCCAAATGGCAAAAAAACAAAGAGAAAGAGGAACTCCTGAAAGCAATAAGGGAGAAAAAAAACCTCAAGTACAAAGGAAAGGACATAAGAATCAAACCAGATCTCCCATTTGAAATAATTCAAGCAAGAAGACAGTGGAATGACATATTTAAACGACTGAATGAAAGAAATTTCCAACCCAGGGTCCAATACCCAGCAAAACTATCATTCATATGGGAGGGCAGACTAAAAACATTCTCAAACATGAATGAACTTGAACTATTTGTGCAAACTAAGCCGATCCTAAGCGACTTACTCAGAGAAGAATTACACAATCCAAACCCCCGATTGTAACAACAACCACTCCACACAATACAACTGCACAACAGTCCTCTCTATCAATAATTTCCCTAAATGTAAACGGACTAAACTCTCCAATTAAAAGACACATAGTAGAGAACTGGGTTAGGAAAAATAAACCGGACTTCTTCTGTCTGCAAGAAACACACCTACAGCTACAGGATAAGCACAGGCTTAGAATAAAAGGATGGAAAGTAATTATTCAGGCCAATGGAAAACAAAAAAGAGCAGGGACAGCCATTCTTATATCAGACCAAATTGTATTCAACCTCAAGAAAGTGATCAGAGACAAAGAGGGTCACTACTTACTGGTCAGGGGAACATTAGATCAAGAAACACTAACCCTGGTCAACATCTATGCACCTAATGTAGAGTCACCAAAATATGTGAGGCAACTACTGGCAAACCTGGAGAAACACATGAAGGGAATTGTGATAATAGTAGGGGACCTCAATACTCCACTATCACCACTGGACAGATCCTCCAAGCAGAAAAATAGCAAAGAAATAAGAGCTCTAAATGAAAAATTAGAAGATTTAGGGCTAACAGACTTATATAGAGCCCTCCATCCCCAGAAAGCAGAATACACATTCTTCTCAAACCCACATGGAACCTTCTCCAGAATAGACCATGTCTTAGGATACAAAGCCAACCTATGTAAGATCACAAAGGTAAGGATCATTAGAAGTACCATTTCAGATCACTATGCAACAGAGCTTAAAATTGATGTCAAGAAGAAGCAATGGAGGAAAACTAATACCTGGAGACTAAACAACATGCTGCTTAACAACAGCTGGATCAAAGAACAACTCAAAGGAAGAAATAAAAAGATTCCTTGAGACAAATGACAATGAAGAGACAACATGTCAAAATCTATGGGACACAGCAAAAGCAGTAATTAGGGGGAAACTCATAGCAATACAGGCCTATGTCAAGAAACAGGAAAACAACAAAACCAACAGTTTAAAAGATCACCTCAAAGAATTGGAACAACAGCAACAGAGAAATCCAACCACAACCAGAAGGCAAGAAATAATAAAAACCAGAGCAGAAATAAACAACATCGAAACTAAGAAAACAATACAAAAAATCAATGAGACCAGGAGTTGGTTTTTCGAAAAAATAAACAAGATAGACAAACCATTGGCAAGACTCACCAAAAAAAAGAGGGAAAACACCCAAATCACTAGGATCACAAATGAAAGGGGAGAGATTACAACAGAACCCCAAGAAATACAACATATCATGAGATCATATTATGAACAACTATACTCAACTAGGCTAGAGAACCCAGTAGAAATCGACAGATTCTTGGACAAACACCCTCCTCCAAGACTGGAAAAGGAAGATCTAGAAAGTCTAAACAGACCAATCACTTCAGAGGAAATTGAAGAGGTAATTAAAAAACTCCCTAAGAACAAATGCCCAGGCCCAGAATGATTTACAGGTGAATTCTATCAAACATTTAAAGAAGACCTATTACCACTGTTCCAAAGGCTTTTCCAAACCATAGAAAAAACAGGAATCCTCCCCAACTCCTTTTATGAGGCTAAGATCACACTCATTCCCAAAGAAGGCAAAGATACCACCAAAAAAGAAAACTACAGACCAATCTCACTAATGAACATAGATGCAAAGATACTCAACAAAATCTTAGCAAACCGAATCCAACACATCATCAAAAAGATCATACATCACGACCAAGTGGGTTTCATACCAGGAATGCAAGGTTGGTTCAACATACGCAAATCATAAACATGATTACATCACAATCAACAACATAAAGACAAAAACACATGAGCATATCAATCGATGCTGAGAAGGCATTTGACAAAATCCAACATCCTTTCATGTTAAAGACACTCAGCAAAATAAGGTTAGAAGGAACCTTCCTGAAGATAGTTACAGCTATTTATGAAAAGGCCTACAGCCAACATTATACTTAATGGCGAGAAACTAGAAGCATTCCCACTAAGGTCAGGAACTAGGCCAAGGCTGTCCACTCTCTCCACTCTTATTCAATATAACCTTAGAAGTCCTAGCAATAGCAATCCGACAAGAGAAGGGAAGTCAAAGGAATTCAAGTAGGGAAAGATGACACACAGCTACTCTATTTGCCGACGATATGATGATATACATCAAAAACCCTAAAGAGTCCACAGTAAAACTCCTAGAAACAATCAACCAATACAGCAAAGTGGCTGGATACAAAGTCAATAAACACAAAAGACAGTAGCGTTTCTATATACAAACAATGAAGTTGAGGAGAGAGAGATTAAAGAATTACAATCCCATTTAAGATTGTATCAAAAAATATCAAGTATCTAGGAATAAACCTTACAAGAGAAGTGAAAGACCTTTACCAGGGAAACTTCAAAACACTTCAGAAAGAAATTGAAGAAGGATCTAAAGAAATGGAAGAACATCCCATGCTCATTGATAGGGTAGAATTAACATAGTCAAAATGACTATCTTACCCAAACTTCTATATAGACTTAATGCAATCCCTATCCAAATTCAGACACAATTCTTTAAAGGAAATAGAACAATCAATCACAAAATTCATCTGGAACCACAAAAGATCCAGGATAGCCAAACACATACTGAAAAACAAGAGCTGGGAGGCATCTCCTTACCTAACTTGAAACTATACTATAAAGCCATAGTAATTAAAACAGCATGGTACTGGAACACGAGACAGGAGCTCAGGACCAGTGGATCAGAACAGAATTCCAGACATAAACCCCCAGATATACAGCCAACTAATAGTTTGATAAAAGAGGCAAGAATTCTGAAATGGAACAAAGAAAGCCTATTCAACAAATGGTGTTGGTACAACTGGAAAACCACATGTACGAAAGTGAAAATTGACCCATACCTCACTCCTTATACAAAAGTCAACTCCAAATGGATCAAAGACCTTGAAATCAGACCTGAATCTATAAAGTTTATCGAGAATAAAATAGGCAGAACACTCGAAGAACCTATATATTCAAAAAGGTCTTGGAGAACGGAACACCAATGGCAAGAATGTTAGCATCAATATAAACAAATGGGACTACATCAAACTAAAAAGCTTCTGCATGGCAAAAGAAACCCTACTTAATAACATAGAGGACAGCTAACCAGAATGGGAAAAAATCTTTTCACTTGAACATATCAGATAAAAGGGCTGATATCTAGAACATACAAAGATTTCAGAAAGGCTGAGCCCCTCAAAACCAAATAAAGCCATAGAAAAATGGGGAAATGAAATGAATAGACACTTCTCTGAGGAAGACAGAAGGATGGCCAACAAACACATGAAAACATGCTCACCTTCACTCATCATCAGGGAGGATCCAAATCAAGACAACAATGAGATACCACCTTACACCAGTGAGGTTGGCTCACATCAAAAATAATGAAACAACCTTTGTTGGCGAGGATGCGTATGAAAGGAAACTCTCATCCACTGCTGGTGGGAATGCCCCCTAGTCCAACATCTATGGAGAAAGTCTGGAGAGTGCTCAAAGAACTCAGAATTGATCTGCCAGTTTGACCCAGCAATTGCTCTACTAGGCATATACCCACAAGATGTAAGGGACATTCATTCCAAAATATATATGCACACCCCACTATTTATTGCAGCACTCAGTAGTAATAGCCAAATCTTGGAACCAACCTCGATGTCCAACAACAGATGAATGGATCATTAAGGATGTGGTACATATACACAAGTGGAATATTACATGGCAGTCAGAAAACGATACAATCACAGACTTTGCAGCAACATGGATGGACCTAGATCATGTTATGTTAAACGAAGTAAGTCAGAAGACAAAAGATAACACAGAATGGTAGCACTATTCTGAAACACCTAGAACACATAGTTTATACACAACTAAATCCTATCAAATAACAGGGTAGAAACTCCGAACACTGTAATAGTCAGCATAGACGGAGGGAGCAGTGTCCAACATACATGAAAAAGGAACAACGCAAACTCTTGACTACACATTATACCACAAAGAAAACAGCAACAACAGAAAACGGCAGCATAGAGAGAACAGGTATGTAATACAGACTTCTACAACAAAGGTCCACAATAATCCCTTAGAGTTTCATATACAGGAACACAAGTATAGAACACCAAGGGAAATCACGGACTACAATGGCAACATAC
The DNA here is from genome assembly GCF_024139225.1 of Suncus etruscus. NCBI lineage: Eukaryota > Metazoa > Chordata > Mammalia > Eulipotyphla > Soricidae > Suncus > Suncus etruscus. The sequence continues at coordinate 47,957,505 of NC_064848.1, forward strand.
CATAACACTACCTTTTAATACCTTTATCTTACTATACTTTAAATAACGCTCTCAGCTTTTTCTGCCCACAGGTGCCCTTGGATACAAAGGGCGGACAAACTAAGGTGGCAACTCGGGATACCACACGGGATACCATACCTTGCTTGCACTACGAGATGGCCACAAGAAAACTCTTTAAACATACACTTTATCTTTAGGTAATACCTTCATTTAGGAATTGAAGCACGTGACCAGTCCAGACCACTGATGCAGTACCTGAGACGTACAGACTTAAACTACAGGCTCTATTCTTCGAACACATTCAATCAAACCAGCATTCCCTTGCTAGTTCGCTCCCCTCTTCTCACTACTTTTTTTTTTTTCTTCTCTATTCTGCCTCATATACTTTTCTCCCTTTCTCTCCCCCCCTTTTCTCTCTAAGGGTATTTTTCTCTTTTCTCTCCCTTCAAACCCTTCCCATACACCTTCCCCTTTCCCCCTCTTCGGAAATCCAACTATCCCCTCACCCCTCAATCCCATCCAGATCTCCCAACATATTAAAACTCTTCACCCCCATTCCTTATTCTATTAGGCATCAAGATCGACCGTCCTACCCCAACGAACCAGTACCCGCACCCAGGCGAGTGGACACCCAGATAAAACCACACCTCGTCTCCTGAAAGGAAAAGACAGCCAACTCCCCTATGGACTCATGCTGCGAGGAGCCCTCCCGACCAACTCCCCCTAACAGCGAACTGCCTCCTTGAAACCAGGGCCTAGATCCAAAGAGTAATCCCCAATGCAAGAACTCTTCCAAGACCCCCTGCCGCAAATATTTACCAAGTCTGAAGAAGGTCAGGGGGTGGGTTAGGAAGATGCCTGGGAACCCACACACCACAAGAAAAACCCAAAAGACAATGGAAAAACTGTACTTCCAACATACGCATAAGACCTGTAAATACACCACCTCTTTACCTGCCCTACCCCCAAATGTAAGGTAGTCTTTTGCACCACTTTGGTCCCATAAAAATTTCGCTAACCTCATTTTATTTCTTTTTTTTTTAATTTATTTATTTATCTTTTTTTTTTAAATGTTTGTCCTTCATATATATTTGTGAGCACATAACAGTTTCATCCCCCCCCCTTTTTTTTTTTTTCTTTCTTCGTTTTTTGGTAGGTGACCTGTGACTGTTATCCCATCAGTCTCACCCACGAATACACAGACATTATAATGTAGCACCCACTTCCCCCCTACAAAGGCACACTAAGTAAAGGGGAAATTTTACATTTAAAAAAACAAAAAATAAAAGAGAGCTCTTATCTACTAGAGATAGGAACTCATAGTTATTTAAAATATAGGGATATCTCCTGCCTTGAAAATATGTCATGTGGAATCAAATTAGACCTCAGGTGATTAGATACCATTCATCCAGCCTTGAACCCTGGATCTCCGACATAGAAACGGCACAGCTCTCCACAACAGCTGCAGGAAACAAACTTCCATCCAGGACGGCCTTAATACGACGAGACCAACAACAAGGCCCAGCTCTAACATGATATCCTGACAACGGGGAAAATGCGATCATCTTGACCTTAGAGAGCAGATTAGCCTACCTTACCAACTAACGACAAGACAAAACCAGAAGTCTTGGCTCCCTTTGGTAGGACAGAAAACCCAAGATCGGGATTTACAGATGACTGGCTGCTTGATCCACGACCAAACTGTATACATCTTGGACCAATAAATAAGCCCTAGTTTAGGGTTTGAACTATGACCTGCACAAGAATCATGATCCCCAGCCCCAAAGATCCGGCAGAGACAATTGTAACGGAATGGGGCTTTGGAGCACAAAGAAAGACGCTATCCTAGGTGCCACCCTAGGCTCAGTGCAAAGACCAAGATCATCAACCACAGAAGGATGGGTTAAAATGACACTGAGGTAACAGAACCTCTAGAACCACAAAGACTGACTTCATCATAAGTCCCACCTCAGGATCTGTACAGATACTGAGACCTCTAAACACAGAGCAGAAGTCTTCCACACACCAAAGGAAAAAAAAAAAAAAAAGAAAGAAAGAAAAAAAAAAAAAACACCACCGGGAAAGTAAAGGATCCTGAGCAATGTCTAGAGTTGATCCCATGACAGTATGCTCCAAGGACGGAGAAATCCCATATCTCTTAGGCCAAGTGAATTCTTTTTCGAATGACCCCAATATTTACTGTGCCAGTGCAGGAGGAAAAAAACAAAAATACAAAAAAAGCACAAAACCTTGGTTATTTTTTTGATATAAATATATATATTACCTTCATTTATTATTGTTATTATTATTTTTGATTTACCAATCTATTTTGGTCGATTTCTCTGTTTGGGGTGTGATTATTGAAAGTGTAGTCCCCAATTATACTTATTTTTATTTATTTATTTTTTTTCTCTTCCTTTCTTCTCTTTCGTTATGTGCTATGCCATGTTTCTTAATTCAAGACCATGGCGTGATTTTTGTTTGTCTGTTTTTGTTTTATTTTTTTTCTACTTGTTTGTTTGTTTTGTCTGCTCTGTGTGGTGCTTATTGATATAGCTGGAGCCCTCACTGGATATTTGACACTTCTTTGGTACTAGTGGAGTGTTTCACCTACTTTTTCTCCATCTCCCAGATTGATGATGAGAGCCTTTAGAAGGGACTTCCGCCCATTTTCGGGGTATTAGACTCTTACCCCAGTTATTGCTTTTTTCCTCCTTCAAAACAAAACCACGCAACTTGAACTAGCTAGTCCTGACTCCAGATAGAGGGGGGGAAATAAGGGAGGCATCAGGACCAAACAGGTGCAAGACTACTAAGTAGTGGTTAGATACAGAGGGGGACCACATATTCTAGCCGCCCTGGGGTGAGGGAAAAGGAAAAGGGAGGTAGGGATAGAAACTGAGGCGTAGGGATGACAATTTGGCGATGGGAATCCCCCCTGATTTATGTAAATATGTACCTAAAATATTATTGTCAACAATATGTAAGCCACTATGATCAAAATAAAAATTTATATTAAAAAAAAAAAGTTGGGGAGTTTTCAGGTGCCAAAGAGATAGTAGAGGGGGTCTTACCATAAATATATGGCAAATCCAAGTTCAGTCCCCAGCATCCCATATGATTTCAGTAGTGATTGCCAAATACAGAGTTAGAATTAGCCAGTATTAACCTTTGCGTGTTTCTGGGTGTGGTCCAAATACCAGAACCAAACAGCCCCCCCCAAAGAGTTGGAGTTTTCAGTTGTCTTTTTAAATCTGTAAATGGCCAGTGATGAAAAATTACTTGTAGTGCTTGTATGATGCCAGGGGATCAGACCCAGGTTTTATGCATGCAGTTAATGCCCTTTGCTGAGCCATATCCCAGCCCCAACAACTAAAGATTTCAAGAAGAAAACCTTATGTTTTTTTTTGTTTGTTTTTGTTTTTGGGTCACACCCTGCAGTGCTCAGGGGTTACTCCTGGCTTTACGCTCAGAAATCGCTCCCGGTGGGCTCGGGGGATCATATGGGGATGCCAGGATTCGAACCACCGTCCTTCTGCTCGCAAGGCAAACACCTTAGCTCCTTGTTTTTATCCCCAAAGAATTAGTTCCAAAAACATTTACTAACTCTACACTGACCACCCTCATTCCCTCCTTTTTGAAAATAATTTGCCAGTAATTTACAGTATTGTATAGTAGTATAGAGAATATACAGTACTATTCAATATAGCTAAATATGTCTTATGGGATTCACAACACTCACCACCATACCTTCTGTGGCATCTCATCACCCACATACAAAACAGCGTTAGCTATTTTTCCTGCCACCCCTTTTTTCTTCCGGTAAACACCTAAGATTTTACTGAGTCTAGGAAGTTTATTATTTATCTGCCAGATTATTTTCTTTTGTGCTTCATCTTACATGTATTTGCACATTAATAAAACAAAATTCATCAAGTAAATTTGTTCACTTTTTAAATTTTTCTTTTCTTTTTTCTTTTTTTAATTTTTTTTCAATTAGCATTATTACCTCTTGTTTCTTTTATCCATTTTTCCCTGAGGGCAATATATTATCTTTTATAATGGCAGAGGTAGTATTCTACTGAAAATATAAAGAAACCAGAGTTTCTTTATCTGGTTTTTTATTGGTAGATATTTGGATAGATTCCATTTTTTGGCTATTGTGAAAAATACTGCTCTAAAATGTTGGATGCAAATATTCATTCATATTAGTGCTTTTTCTCTTTCTCATCCATTGACTTTGATAATTTGTCCCACCTGAGTGTTGTTATAGTATTAATGGATGTTTTGTGACTGTTACTTATTATGAAGGATTTATACATGGACGTGTTAAGAGATTACTCACAGCTCTGCTCAGGGATCACTCCTGGCAGTGCTCAGGGCACTATATTTACTGCCAGAGATTGAAGTAGGTGAGCTGTACATAAAGCTTGCATCTTCATACCTGTACTAACTCTCTAGGTCCTGTTTTCCTATCTAATTATCTAGGTACATGTTATATGGATTCTTGAATGAAAATTCATGGTAAAAGCTATCAGATGTTGGAAATGGTAACCATAACTTTGTAGGCTGCTTCATGATCTTTTTTGGTGAAATCCATGTGGGTCATAGAAATAAGAAATTTGGGGTTGCTGTCTCCTTTACAACTATTCTCTGAGAGCTTTTCTATGGGTTACTTTTGCAAACCCTATTCTCTCACCTCTTCAATTATTATATGTCCTGTTGGGGCATAGGCAAGAGGCATATTTGTTCAATACCTATCTATGTTATGCAGTACTGGTAGGGCAAAGTTGAATTTTATAATAGTCTTTAATTATTTAATACTGGAGGAGTTTATACATGAGGTATAGAAATAATGCTTAGGTTTTCACTTTTTTTCTATTACCATTTTATGTTTTTTCTTCATCTTCAGGTGCAACCCTAATTTCCTTTCAATGAAAGAGTGGGTTTTTTATGGTGTTTGATACTCTCCTGGTCATTGTGGATAGCCATTACCAACCCCGAGGACAACTTTTCTCCTGGTTTTATTATGTAAGTCTGAGAAATTTAAAAATTACTGATGTAAGGCTGAAAAAATTGTAGTGTGTAGGGCTAGGACATAGGGCATTTGTCTTGCATAGACCAACCTGGGTTTGCCCGTGTGTACTATCAGGGCGAAAAAAAAAAAAAAAAAAAAAAAGACTGGCAAATTCAAGGGTTGACTTTACTAATAGAGGGATCATGTGAATTTGTGATATAGTTACAAAGGGTTCCAGCATTATTGAGCCTAGTTTTCCTCTGGACAGGAGCAAGAAAATATTCCACTAGAAATTTACCTTAAGAGCATGAATGGGAAGAGTTCCCCAGTTTGTATCCGAGGATATTACTACCCCCTCCTGGATTATTCTAGCCCCAGCAGTGGTCTTGCCTACTTCTGAAAACACTGATATAGTAGTAATATCTGGATTTCAGCATTAGCTATATATTAGAATCATCCAGGAACTTTATATATAAAATCATGATATGTAGGGGGCTCGAGTGATAACACAATGGTAGGGCATTTTGCCTTGCACACGGCCGACCCAGGACAGACCCAGGTTCAATCTCCAGCATCCCATAGTGATTGCTGAGACAGGAGTAATCCCTGCACACTGCTGGGTGTGCCCCCAAAACCAATAAATAAACAAACAAACAATTATATGTAAGCCTGTCTCTGGTTTAATTACTTAGACAGCAGCATTTTAAAAAGTTTTAGTCACAGTTGAAAGCTACATTTGTACAATAAACATTGGCTAAAGATTAGGGATCCCAAGCTTCTAGCTAGAATTGTTTTGTATTTCAGGATATATGCGAGTATGAACAGTTTATTTTGATCTCTCAGGTCCTTTGTTTTCTTATTCAAAAAATTAGGGAAGTCAAAACTAATATACAGGTAATGTCCAATTTTTGCTCCTTGTTAATTCTATAACTGTTGTCTTGATACAAACTTAACCCAAGATCTTATTTTCCCTTACCCAAAATAAAGTTAAAAAACCTATGTTTTTGCTAGTTCCCTAAAAGATCACAAAAATCTAAATGAATTAAGAAAAACAGTGTTTTGAAAATTGAAATACTCTATATACAAAGTAATATATTTGTTGGTCATTTAAAAAACATTCACGTTACTTAATGATTCTCTTTCTTTGCTTATTTTCTAAGATTCAAAACATTTTGAAAATGTTTGCTTAGGTTTTGTTTTCCCTCTATTACTTGCAGTACGTACTTTATTTCTGTATTTGCTAGGAATTGTTTAGTCCTACTCTATCACTATCCATTGCTCAGGGAATTATGATGATCATGGGACAATCAGCTGAGTGGCAGAGGATTATAGTTGATTTGAATAAAAATATCGCACAGGTTTTGAACTGTTGCTAAGATCATAAATTTAGCCCCAAACTCCATTGCCCTGGGCTTTAGATCTTCTTTGCACAACATTTTGTATGTCTCTGCCCTCCTGCCCTTGGAAAGACCTGGTATGTATTCATGTGGGGCTTAAGATCTAGAACTAATTTTTTTCATTTTGCTAGATGACAAAAAAAATGACTTAGTCAATACTGTTTAAATAAATTAGAAGGAAGATTTTGTTTATAGAAGTATTTCTTTATGATAATTTGCTTTCTGACAGAAGTTTTCTAATTTCTTTAAGGTGTCTTTAACAAATGTGTATATAGTTTTATCTGGACAGGATATCACATGGAATTTCTAATAATGCTGCTTAGTTCTTGCAAACCAATAAAAATAATCTCTTTACTAGTCAGAGTGGCCCCCCTTACCTCTGCGATTTTCGCGTTATTATACTTTTTCAAATTTCTCTTTCAGAAGTCACTTGCTTTATTTCAGTGTCCTGGCAACTGGGTCATTTTGAGTACTAATATTGCTGTTACAATAGTGTTATATTAGCTCAAAGAATACCTTAGCATATTTTTGATTCTTTATCCTTAAAGCACTAAGGCTTAGAAAGCAAATAGGCATAGAATTAAAAACACCTCTTAATGTACTTGGACTGCAAGGGGACAACACAGCCTTTATAGTGTGTCTGAAAATTTGAAGTGGATAATAGTGAGGAATGATAAACGGGCTTTCTTCCCCCACTTGAGACACATTTATAAAAGTATATAGTGTCTGGTAGAGCACTCCAACACGGGAATGTTGCAAAGGCCCTGTCAGTTTATTAGGGCTGTTATTCATTTCTTTCCCCATAATTACATATAGGAAGGGGCATATAGAGCTCTCCATTTCATTTTGAATAGCTGGTTATTGCTTTGTATTGCTTTGTAACCAGAGGCTTTCAGGATTTCAACTTCCTTTTTAATTAAAAGGAATTAACCCCCTGTAGGAAATAATCCATCTACTGGGAAGCATTCCCACCAAAAATTGTAGGAGAACTGCCAATAGATCCCTGTATTCAACTTACACTTATTCCTCCATAGCAAACCTTAAGCTTTCCCCAACCCTACCCCCTACTGCCCTCCCCTTGCCCTGAAAACCCCTGACTTTCTGAACATTTTCTCCAAGCTTAGATAGCTTTGCTCTGCTTTTGTTGTTATTGTTGGTGGTGGTGGTCTGTTTTGTTTTAGATTTTATTTTTATATACACATGTAGGCTTTTAGAACACCTAAAATTGTTTCAGGCTTTCTAGTGAGGAAATTGATTGCTTTTCAAGAGGACACTTACATTTCTTTTTCATTTAAAAGGATACAGTTAATTAACTGATCATTGAGAAGCAAGTTGTGCAGTAAGCATTGAAATTTAACCTTTAGACAAATGGAAATAGAATTTGTTTTAAATTCCACTTTTTCTTTTTTTTTTTGGGTGGACAGGGATGGGTCTCAAAGAACCTATTATTTTTTATATAGTTCTTTCCTGACAGGTGTGCTACTTCCTTCCTGTTTTAAACAAAAGGCCAACCCCTTGTTTTCTTTCTTTGGAATGTCCTAGAAATCCTATTCTGGTGAAAACACTGCAAGTGCCATTGCCCGTTCTGCTGCCAGCCACGTCTTTGTCTCTCCTTGTGCCCGTTTTCATTATCTCTTGCAAAGAGAAGGTTGAGGAAATTCTGAACATGCTGACTGCCAGGTTACCTGGGAAACCAAGTGCTGATGAATCTCAGGCTGTGCAAATCCACATGGGCCTGGCTTTGGGGATGTTTCTCTCTCGCTTGTGTGAGGAGAAACTCAGGTACAGTATATGAAAATATTTCTTCTTTTTCCATTGGGTGATTCAGCTGAAGGATTTCCACACACATACATAAACATTATATCTGAACAATGTGTGGTTGATAAACTTTTGGAGATGGGCAAGCTCATCCTTTATTCTCCCTTGTAAGTGAATTTGTCTTTCTGAAATACCATCACATAGATATTAATGTCTTTAAAAGGGTTGCTCTTATTAAAGTGATTGATTGCTTGAAAATCATTTCATGCTTAGATGAAAGCCCTGGATACATCTGCATGATATATAGAATGAAAAGTCTAGTCTCATGGTGCTATAAATAAAAAAAAAGAGTTCTTTTCTTCCTGGGTTATAAGGGTGAAATAATTGCTGCTTTGTATTGATATGACTGTAAAGTGGGAGGAAAGGGTTGAGTATCCTTATGCCTAGCATGCTGGGTATCACTGTATGACTGGAACTGCCTGTACCCAGTTTAAAAAATCACTTTTATCCTGTGCCCTGGCTATATTTTTATAATCCTTAAGGAGTCTTAATTTTTGCATATTCTACTGTGTGCTTTATTTAGTTTGATTGCTCATTTTTGGTCTGCTAGCTTTACCCTTGAATGAAGCTAATGGAATATCAAAGGCACATGTGGAAAATTTCACTAAAAGGGAAAGTTTTTGTGCATGAAGCTACTTTAGTTGTTGTTCTTCATTATATCTATTCTTGATTTTATAACAGCTCTTAGAATCTTATATATCCAGATTGATGATAGTGTGATACAGCATGAATATTTGAGTATCATGAATATTTAGATGTAACAGACTTGGAATTTAGCCTCATTTTTCTGCATTGGAAATAAAATAGTAGGGAGCAATCTCCCTGTTGTGATGTTAGATATCCTTAAGCTTCCCTTGCCAGAAATTAAGTTTCTGTCCAGAGGCAAAACAGTGTTGAGATGGATCAACTGGGTGGCATTAGGCTATGTTTAGATTTCAGTTTGAAAGCATGGGTTGAGTTTACATTGGTAATTCCCATAGCTTGTGGTGTCTCCAATATGTGAAACCCTTGTAAAACATTGCTATTGATCTAGGGAAATACAACGTTTTAAATGATTGTTTTTAGCTCATGAAAACATCTGTCAAATAACTTAGTCTTGATCATTATATGTGAAACATACCCAAATTTGTTCTGTTCACTGCTTTAGAATATAGGTAAGCCTGAGTCTGGGCATGAACAAAAGTCTCCCTTTACATGTGAATTTCCTGGTTGTGTGTCTTGTGAATGTGACAGGATTACAAGATATTTTTCTAGACACTTAAAACTTAAAAGTGGGGGCCTAGAGAGAAATTACAGAGATAAAGCACCTATCTTGCAAGTGGCTGACTCGGGTTTGATCTGTGGCTCCACATATAGTCCCCCATCTCCTCACCCCCAAAGCATTGCCAGGAGTGATTCCTGAGCACAGAGCCATGAGTAAGCACTAAGCACATATGGGTATAGTCTGAAAACAAAACAAACAAAACTCAAATAAATAAAGTAAAACTTCAAAGTGATTTTCCCCTTTTGTTATTGTGCTTTGTTTGTTTGTTTGTTTGTTTTTGGGGGGTCACACCCGGCAGCGCTCAGGGGTTGCTCCTGGCTCTACGCTCAGAAATCGCTCCTGGCAGGCTTGAGGGACCATATGGGATGCTGGGATTTGAACCACTGTCCTTCTTCATGCAAGGGAAATGCCTTACCTCCATGCTATCTCTCCGGCCTTTTATTGTGCTTTAAATGGGAGTCATCATCATAAGTGTTCACACTCTGCCTTCAATGCCTTTCCAATCAGTATTGTCTTACAACTTAGAATGAGCCCATCCTGGTCAGTTTTAAGTAACTCATTTAATCTTAGTCTGGCTCTGCCTCTGATTCCTTGGTTTACTAATTTAGAATGAGATAATGATAGCACAGGGCTTCACAAGTTTGCATTTGTGGTTAAGTCATGCTCCCTGGAGACATCTAAGATGATTCACCCAGAACATTAATTCTTGGCTCCCAGATTGTACACCCCTCTGCCCTCTATTTTATTGGGTTTTGTACCACAGGATATCCTGGGGAGAGATACCAGGAAGCTCTTCTCAGGGCTGAGTATTTGCAGAATCGCTATAAACTTTAACTTTGCCCTCCTGATTTTCTGCTTGATGGCACCATTCTTTATACCAGTATATTAATATTGGAGGCACACTATCCATGCCTCCACCTGTCTCATTTTTAGAGCAGAGGTATATGAAGTTTGTTAGTATTAATACATTTTTTTGCTAAATATCAAAAATGTTGCTGGATGACTTGCTTTTGTTTTTTGTTAATTTTATGCTTGTCCCATATTTTGAAATTGTTGACTTTGACTAGCCCATGATATAAAATAAGTGGCTTCAGTAGTCCCTTCTGGGAAAAAAAAAAATTAGCAAAATATGTTGATCTCAGGCATGAAAAATCACCATATGGAAGAGAATTATTACAACCAAATCAGAATTTAAATTCCAGTCTAAAATGTATTCAGAATTCATCTTACCCCAAAGCTGCTTGTTCCTGTCATGATTCCCAGGAGATACTAGGTTAGGATATTTAACTGTATTTTTACTGCAGAGAATAGCTATAATAGTACTTATGTAGTCAAAGCTATTGTGTGTGTGTGTGTGTGTGTGTGTGTGTGTGTGTATACAATATCATACTTCATCTCAGGTAAAACCACTATAGTCTTGGTTTTGAGAAGACATTATGTTAAGTTCTCTGTGAGTGGTTGGCATTCCTGGTGCTACATTCCTCTGAATATGGTCAGAGACAGCAACATGAAGGAAGGAGAGCAGGCATGTAGGAACTGTTTGATAATAAAGTGTCAGTGATGAAACCCACAACTATACCTGGAATAAACAGCCAGAGAGCTGCTTTTCCATTTTACTTTATTAGACAAAACAATGAGAAAAATGACTATTTATAAGGCAGAAAATTATGGAGCTGGTCCTCCTCCCTCTTTTTAAAACTGTATGTATAATAGAACTTGTAAAGTCCATAGTTTAAAATATTAAAACAGAGCAGACTTTGCAAGAGATTTAAAATGATTATTGGTAATACTAGCTTACTTGATCTTAAATATTCTAAAGAAAATTAAGTTAGCATTTAAAAAAAAGTTTTAATTCTTTCTGGTTCTTCTCAGTGATTTAAATTTTTTAAACTTTAGAAATATAAAAATAGGAACCAGAGCAATAGTATAGCATGTAGGAAAATTGACTTTTCCATAGTTATCTGAGTTTGATACCTGACATCTGATATGGTCTCCAGAGACTGCCAGGAATGATTCCTGAATGTGGAGCCAGTAGTATAAGCAGAGCCAGGTATGACTGAAAAAACAAACAAACCAAGGACAAAAATAGTAGTTTGGGCTTTATTTTTTTAATTTGCACTTCTATTATAATACTCAGAAGCCTTATATTGAATAAATTCTGATTCTATTTTTCTTCTTAAAATAAGCTTATTTAATCACCAATATTGTCATTACCTTGTGTTAAAAATAAATTCAGGCATTTTCAGTCAAATACTAAAGCAAAATGTTATACATTATTGAATGATTCTAAATAATTTATTTTTTCTTCTTGGTTCTCAGTGATATGTCTGGTCAACAAATGAATCTTCTTCTAATGAAGTCTTTGGACGCCCTGGAAAATTGCTGCTTCGACACTAATCTTGAATATAAGTATGTTGATTCCATATTCTCTCTAACAGACACAGATTGGTTTCATTATTTAAAATGTTTCATTTTCAGGTGCCGAGCAATAGCACAATGGTAGGGCATTTTTCTTTCACACAGCTGACCCTGTACGGACCTAGGTTTGATCCCCGGCATCCTATATGGTCCCCCAAGCCAGAGCAATTTCTGAGCGCATAGCCATGAGTAACTCCTGAGCATCACCAGGTGTGCCCCACCCAAAAAAAAAAAACCCAAAAAACAAAGAAGTTTCATTTTCTGGTGAAATAAATATTTATAGAGCAGACTTTGAATTCCTATGCAGAACTTTCAGTATCAAATCTATAATTAAAATTTACTTTTTTCAAACAGTGTTTCAACAATTGATAATTTGCTTTGATACAAAGTCATAAATGCTATTCTGTGACTATTATTAAATTACTAATGCCCTAGTACTCTTTTAGACTTACAATATGAAAGCATATTTTTAGAACTAGTGTGCCTGACTTAACCTTTTTAAAGATCTGGGGAGAGCCAGAGAGAGAGTTTTGTTGATAAGTGCTTGCCTTGCTTGTAGCTGGCCTGGCTGGTTCAAGACCAGGCAGCATGTATGGTCCCCACTAGCACTGCCAGAAGTGATCCCTGAGCACAGTGCCTGGAGAAACCTCTGAGCACAGCGGTATGGCTCTAAACCTAAACAAACAAATAAAGATAACAATGTTTGTAACAACTCTGAATTAAAGAGCCTTTCTTTGACTTACCCTTGTGTAACTTCCTCAATATTTGTCACTCCTTCCCAACAGACTATCTGATTTTTTGTTTGTTTTTGTTTTTTTGGGCCACACCAGTGATGCTCATACTTATGGTTATGTGTTCAGAAATTTCTCCTGGCTTTGGGGACCATATGGGATGCCAGAGATAGAATCGAGGTCCTTCTTAGGTTAGCTGTGTAAAAGGCAAATGCCCTACCGCTGTGCCATCATTCAGGCTCCGACAATATGCTTTTTAAAGATTTTTACCTATGAAGCGTAATTTCTTTTTGTTGTTTTGTTTTGTTTTGTTTTGTTTTTGAGCCACACCTGGCGGTGCTCAGGGGTTACTCCTGGCTCTGCACTCAGAAATCGCTCCTGGCAGGCTCAAGGGACCATATGGGATGCGGGGTATCAAATCTGTGTCTGTCCCAGGTCTCTGCATGCAAGGCAAATGCCCTACCACTGTGCTCTGTCTCCAGCCCCATAAGCTTATAATCTTAATTTATTTTTTTCATACTGGTCATGGAGGATAACAAAAATGAAAAGAAACTATCAGGAAAGAATACCACAGGGGCCAGAGGGAGAGATAATGGTGAAGTACATATCCAAGGTCCTGAGTTCTGTTCCCTGCACCACACACTGCATTCCAACACAGTGCCTCCGAGTACTCTTAGTGACCCTGCCAGGCACAAGGAAGAGTTGCCTGAGGATCCCACCTAAGCACCGCTGGGTTTGGCTCTGACTTTTTATAACAGTATTAGCTAAGGATTATTTTTTTCAATATCCATATTTAGAATGCTCACTTCGGCAGCACATATACTAAAATTGGAACGATACAGAGAAGATTAGCATGGTCCCTGTGCAAGGATGACATGCAATTTCCACATTTAAAAACTTCATGTTTGAATCCTCTGATATCTAAGAAATTCCAGGAATTTCTAAGAAATTTTAAGTTTCTAAGAAATTCATCCAGTGACAGAACCTACAATTTTATTAGTTTATTTATTTTCTTGCATTTTGGGGCATTGAATTAAATCAACTTACGAATTAAATCAGCGTTCATACATAAATTCCAGTCTTGAGGAACTTAAAATATAAAAGTGGTATAAAATCTAAAAGTATGGACCATTTTGAGGGGCTTAAAAAGGTTTTGAGTTGACAAAAGAGTAGAAGTATCTGCACAGATCGAGTTTTCATGAATAAAGTAAACGCTTCACTTAGGTGGCAGTTATGAAATCTTTCAGGGGCAGGCTAAGGTTGGATAAGAACCAGTGATACCCACCTAGTTTATCAAACACTTTAGAGATAAGTGACATCCCAAAGAGTGTTGTTTTGATTATGGGAAGAGACAGGCAAGGGGCACGATAGAAGTCTCTTGATGGAGAAGGACAGGGTCATTTGTTCTGAGTTCAATGAAGATGTGAGGTTTGTGGCCAAGTACAGGTGTTGGCGGTTGCCTTTTTTCATTATAACCAAAGAGTAAGACATTTTTCTGTGTTTCTTTATGTTTCTTATTCTCTCGCTTTTCCCACCAGCCTACAAAAAGGTGTGTATCATATCTGTGGTTCGGGAGACTACAGAATTGGGAAAGTGTAATATTCATCTATTATCTCCCTTAGTTTACTGGAATGTTTTTTTAATGATTCTTTTACATTTATTTAAAGAAAATAGTTGACATAGTTGAGCATAATACTTTTGTTTCCAGATATTGAAAATATAGAAAGAAAAATAAAAAAGAAGAGAATAAGAAAGTTAGAAGGGGGGGGGCAAAGAGATAGCACAACGGTAGGGCATTTGCCTTGCAAGCAGCGGACCCAGGACAGATAGTGGTTCAGTGGTTCGAATCCCGGCATCCTATATGGTCCTTCATGCCTGCCAGGAGCAATTTCTGAGCACAGAGCCAAGAGTAACCCCTGAGTGCCACTGGGTGTTGCCCAAAAACAAAAAAATTAGAAGGAAAAAAGAAGTACAATAGCGAGCACATTTGTGAAAATTATTGTATCTTCAATTAAAGTCATTAATTCAATGGCATAAGGTTTAGTAAGCTTGTGTTAGCTTTCCATTCTGTTAAATTGGTATGCTCCTTTAGGGATGACAGCATTAAACAAATGAAGTTGTCCAGAGAGAGAGATTCAGAATGCTTTTTACTAATACTGCAATTTTATGGGATGTGTACTTAGCTGCTAGGTGGTCTCCTGGAAGAATATAAATATGGGGAGGTGCCTGCACTTGCTCCAAAAAGCCCTAAATCAGCCCCCCCCCCCAAATAGGTTGTACTTGGATTTGTCAGATTGGTGTCCCCAAAGGGAATCATAGTGGGTTAGTGATGAGTCAGGTTTATCAGGAAAATGGTGAATGTGGGTGTTGGAGGCAACAGATGTAGCTTTGGCAGGGCAGGGGCTTGGCCTACCCAGTCTTTCTGAGATGGCTCACTTTCAGCTGTGTGGATCAGTATACCCATGATCTTTCATCTTTCATGATTTACATCTTGTTTGAGAAAAGAGTGAGCCTCTGGAGCTGGCCCAGTTTGAACATGGCGACTCAGAATGTTTTTTTAATTTAAGGAGGACTTTGGAGATAACTAAAATGACCTTCAAGTTGACTGTTAAATGCATTTTAAAACTTCAAACGGCGAAGAATTTTTAACTTTTAAATTGTTCTTGTCATTACTAAGATTCTTATATTTTTCTTTCTTGCCTTCTATAAGAAGGTTGGAATTTCCTGGGGGTGCTTGGGACTTACTTTGTATTCAGGAATCACTTCTGGTGGGTGCTCAGCAGGTCATATGTGGTGCTGTGGATCAAACCCATGTTCGATGCTTGTAAAGCAAGCACCTTACTCTCTCCTATCTCGCCAGCCCTCTTTCTTGCCTTTTTAACGATCTGTATGTTTGGGAGAGTGAAGTTCTAGTCAGGGGAACTAATCCTAACTGAGCAAAGGGAATATCAGAAATGTCCTTTCATTAAAATCTTAAGTTTTTCCAAAAAAGCAAACAAACAAACAAAAAAACACAAGTCTATTTGCTCTTACAGTACTTTATGGATATTAATGACTTGTTCTCTTTGGATTTAGGTTTATGTAATACAGAACAGCTGCATATGGCATAAGGCATATCCACTCTCATTTCCCATTTCCCTTGTAATTAAGTTCTTATTACTGAAACAAGAGTCATCACTTTGGTTTGCAGATTAAAAAAAAGTGAGTCTCAAATAGGAGATAGGTTGAAGGTCACACTTTATCAAAGGAAAGAGAGAAAAGGAACTTTAGTTATCTAGTTTAAAAGCCATTTCTTTTGATTCAAAGATTAGTATGGAGGATGAACACATTTCAATAGAAAGTAGTTTGACATTTGATAGTATTGGTTTGATTTTGTTTTTATTTTTTTTTTTACTGGCATGCAGGTGTTGCCCATATTAAGAAAAAAATTAAAAAGCAATTTTTGCATACAAAATGCAGGATCGGGCCCTTGACTTGCACACTACAGATCCCAGTTTGATCCTCAGCATGCCCCCCAAGCCTACCAGGAATTATCCCTTAATGCAGAGCCAGGAGTAAGCCTTGAACATCACTGTGTAAAACTCAAAAAAACAACAACAAAAAGGAAAAGCAATTCTAACTGGGCCCATCCTCCTAGCATCAAGTATTCCCATCTACTGAAATTGAAGGAGTCTAGAGCAGTGGATGTCCTTCCCTCACCCCACAAGTGGAATAGTAGAAACATTGCCAGGCGTTAGTTAATAGATTTGGGAAATACTACATCAAGTAACAGAATTCACCCAGAGCAAATTCACCATGCTTTCCCGATTTAATGGGCTCATCCCTGCTGAGAAAAGTAAGCACCTAGTCTACTAGGTCGGTGTCATTTTTACTTACATTTTGCTGCCATCTAGTGGTCGCTCTTCTGCCATTGCAATCCTCACAGCCCTAACCAGGCATGTTATCCATCAATGACGCGAGTGTTGGTTAATTGATATCGAGCTTTTACAAATACGATAACGTTTCTATAGTGCTTTGTAAAGGGGCAAAGTGCTATACAAATGTTAACAGTTATTAGAGCTAATTATTATATAGCCTTAGTACTTAATCTGAAGAATCTTCTACAATTAATAAGGGAATTGAAGATTCCTTTCCAGTTAATTTTAGAAAATATGTCTCATGATATTTCAGTTGACATAGCAACACATACATCAGAATAGCATAGCTCTGAAGTTTCAAAGTATCTTTTCACCAATGATATTTCCATATGTTTGGATGAGAGTCTCAAATAGGTGGTAACTTGTAGGGAATTTGAAAACTCACCTTATCTTTTTCATATACAGTACTCTAATGGAAATTTTATGTGAGCAATTTTCAAATCTCGATTTTATACATAAGATCATACTTTGTTTCCATTTCATTTAAGATACCAACACTTTTAACTCTTTTTGTTTTCATGGACAGAAAATGTGAGAGGTCTCATTGCCTGAGCTATTCTTGGTTTAGTGCTAGCAGACAACACAAAGGGAAGCTAGAGTGAAGCAACTGTGTGGAAAGAAAGACTAAGCACCTGGAAGAATCCTTAAGACTGAAGATAAAAATAAACATCAAAATGTAGAAGCTTGGGGAAATCAAGAGGAAACCAGTAATTTAGCTTTAGATCTGCTTTTCGGGTACATGTTATAAAAATAAGACAAAGTAAAAAGAAAACAGGGCTGGCACAAGAGCAAAGAGGTAGGGTGTTTGCCTTGCATGAAGCCTGCCCAGGACAGACTGGGTTCAATTCCTGCATTCCATATGGTCCCCTGAGCCAGCCAGGAGTGATTTCTGAGCACAGAATAACCCCTGAGCACTGCCGAGCATGACTAGAAAACCAAAAAAAGAAAAAACAAAAGACATATCATAGGTTAGAAACATATATCTTCAAGTCAAGTCCATAGTCAGTATGCAAAGAACCCTCAAGATTCAAAATAAACCAAGCCAATAAAATATAGAAGAAAGATCTGAGGGACTTGGAATGTGGCTTAACAGTTGAGTACTTGCCTGCAGATAAGAGAACTTAACTCTTTAAATCACTGAAAAAGGAAAAAAGGATAGAAATACACTTCACCAAAGAAGACATAGAGATGGAAAAGACCAAAATTACTAGTCATCAAGGAAATGCAAATTAAAATCTCAATAAATATATTTACCTTCTCATATTTATTGACAATTGGTTGACACTTATAGATTATTTATATGTATAAGTAGTCAAATAAATACCTTTGTAGTATGACTAAAATAATTTGTGAATGACAAGCTTGCCCAACAAGAATTATACTGTGATAATTCATGGGTGATGGTGAATCTTCATCTGTCTTTTTCCTAATATCCTTTAAGATGTAAGAGAAGAGGTTTCAAATCAGAGGGTAGGAGATTTTAGTGTGTCCAGAACAAATCTCCAGAACAAAATTTGGACATCACCCATTTTTTGAAAAAGGTGAACTTCAGAGCTGACTTGTGATTTTAATTTTTTAATTAATTTATTTGGTTTTGGGGCCATACCAGGAAATGCTTGTGGGTTACTTCTGGCTCTACATTCAGGAATAACTCCTGGTGGTGCTCTGGTGGTTATGTTGGGGATAGAACCCTGGTCAGCCACATATCTGCTATACAATCTCTCTAATAACTCCCTTACAAACTTTGAGAAATAACTTTTCCCACAAAATCCAATGTCCCCCTTTCAAATTATTCAAGCAAAGTATAAAAATTGGTTTTCTTGACTGAGTCCTGGATGATGTATTCAGTGAATTTTACCTAAAACTCATGAGCTTTGTCTCTGACTAAACATAAGAATCAGAGCCCTCAAGAATGTAGCTTAGTCAGTGGTTGCACACTTACTTCCTATGTATGTGAAGACCTAGGTTTGATCTCGGCACCCCCAGTTCCCAAAAAGGTATATATATTTTTTTAATGTCTGTACATTTTCTCTCCCCTGGAAGTCCTCTTGAAACTCTGCTTTTGGTCAGTTCTTTGGCACTCAATAAATATTGGTTGATGGCCTGTCTTTACCAAACCATCACTGTTCTATAGTAATAAAAACAACAACAACAGAAAAGACATCCATTGCCATGGGACTTGCAGACTAGTGAGAGATTTAGACAATAATTTCAACCTCCCTTAAATAATCCTCATCCGAATTTATAATTAAAATTATTTGAAATAAATTAGTACAGGTACCAGGAGAGTACCAAAGATTTCTTGTTGTACAAAGGAAGGTGTCCTAGAGGCAGTGACATTTGAAATCTGAAGCATAAGAAACACAGAGAGCTAAAAGTCAAGTTTTTCAAAGAATCAATCCAACTTTATGTTTTTGTCTAGTTTAAGTTTTTCAATGCGTTCTTAGAGAAAGGCAGCAGAAACAAAGAGAAAAACTTCCTGACTGAAACAAAGACTATAAACTTAGATTTTGGGGCCACATCCTGTTACTTAGGGGTTACTCCTGGTATACGCTCAGAAAATGCTCCTGGCTTGGAGCCAGAGCAATAGCACAAGGGTAGGGCATTTGCCTAGCATGTGGCTGACCCAGGATGGATCTGGGTTCTATCCCAGCCTTTTTCTTTTTATCGAATTATGATTTGTCTCAAAAGCAGGCAGTATGCAGGTGTTAAACATTGATTTAAAAATTTCATGATGCTTGTTGAGTTTGCTATTTCATTCATGTTAACTGGAACAGAATTTCTTACTAAAGATGAGATATCTCCACAGTCCCTTCTTCACAAAAAAAATTTCTAATGTCATTATTGTTGGACTATAGAAAATTACACTTGAGATATATTGCCTTCTTGTTTTTGTTTTTCTTTGACTTTTTTCTTTTTTTGCCATGCCTGGCATTGTTTTAGGGCCCTATGTCTTCACTCAGGAATCAATCCTGGTGGATTTCAGGGGACTAGCGGGTGCTGAGGATTAAACACTGTTTGGCCATATGCTTAGCAAAGGGCTGTGCCAAGATATTGCCTTCTTAGTGGCATTTCAGTACGGCAGTATGTCAGGCATGAGAGGAGTATTGTATTTGGCATATGGAACAGAAGACAGCAATCAGAAGTTCCCATCTTATGTTTCTGCTGTGCTGGAGACCTTGTGCAAAACCAGATTCATTTTTAGTTTTGGGGAGTGTTTCTTACCCTGATGTGGACATTGCCTTTGCACCAAGGTTTTGGGGAAGTAACTAACATACTTAAAAAACTATGTGAAATTGCCTGGTGGTTAGCTAAGGAGAGAGATACAATTTCAGAACAAAATGATCTAACATGCAGGTGTTGTATGTTATTGGAGAAACTAACTGAAAAGTGTTCTCAGGCAGCAGGTATTATGACTAGAGGACATCAGAATAGTGTAAGATGATGTTTGAAAAAATCAATATTTCTTCAACATGGGGGAAAAAAACACCATGAGTTGTTTTTCAGAAACCATGAAGACAAAATCTTTTTTTAAGGAAGTTTTTTATCACACAGGCTGCATTATCTTACCATACTAAACTAGAAGTTTTTGGGGAGAACAATTATTTTCTTTAAATGAATATGCATTCTTTCAGGAGAAATGGAACACAAAGCCCACACTTCCAATTGAATTGTCACATACGGGTAACTTTTGACAACCTGTCATTTGCCCATTTTCTCTTCTGACCCAGTGTACTTGGAGGAATCAGAGGGGAGAAGAGGATTAATGTCATTGTGCACAGACAAATACAGTTTCATG